>NC_057798.1:94593260-94615242 GCF_018294505.1 Triticum aestivum
CGATTCAGTCGACTCAAGTGTTGCTAAATCAGAGTAGCAGTGCAAGCAAGAGCAAGAGCAATAGCGCAAGCAAGAGAAAGAGCAAGAGCAGCAGCGCGAGAAAGAGCAAGAGTAAGAGCATACCAGGCAGGGGACCGAGAACAAGAGCAGAGCAGCAGCGCGAGCGAGAGCTAAAGCAGCAGTAGGTCCTACTGATGTGGACGTCACTGCTGAGGGAGCAATGCCGTGGAGGAAGTGTCCAACGACGCTGCTGTGGATGGAGCCGCCATGTTGGCTCGGGACCGAGCGCCGGCAACACCGTGAGATCGAATCAAGAAGAAAATGCGGCGATTAGTGTAGAGCCTCTTTGGTGGCGTCGATTAGGCCTCAGCTTCATCTGAGGAAATGGTGATAATGCTGCTCTTTCGGTGGTGCAGGTGAAGACGGAGATGTGGGAATGGAGGTGGCGCGAAAGATGAGGAGAAGATCAAGGCATCTCCTTGGAGGTGGAGGACAGGGCGGCTGAACCCGCGGGACGATGAGATCGATGACGGATCCTCATCTGGTGTAGTGGATGAGGGACGTCAAGGTGTTGCTGTGTACGACGTCATCCGGGAAGAGGCTCCAGCTGGGTGGCGGATAGAGGAGGGTGTGGGGCTTCGCGGGTTTTTGCGGCCTCGGTTTACGGGTCGGCGGATGGGATGGGAGGGGGGAACCATCACTTAGGGATGTGGTTCTCCTAAATGTGGGGTAAGTTACAAAAGTACCCCCCACTAATTTGAGCTAGGCAGTTCTTTCGGTTCAGGGGTATCATGGGCATTTCGCGTGTCGCGATTTCGCGGGAGGTGGGAGTTTTCGCACGTGTTGTAATTTTGGGATAGCAATTCGCGGGTTGAGATGGAGGGAGTTTTCGGAGCACAACAAGACAAAGATATATCTTAATTATTTCGAGGTAACAAGGCGCGGGTTGAGGGGGCGGGAGTTTCGCAGCACGATAGACAGAGATGCTAGCTTGAAATTTTGGCATAACAAGGCGCGACTTGAAATTTCATAGAGAACAAGCTTAATGTGTCCAACAACAAAAAGACAATTCGCACCTCATAACTAGAGAGAGTCATGTCCCATTTTTTTATATTACTAGAAATGCATTCAAATACAACAACAAAAAACTAAAAAAATCGGGGCAACAAACATAACATGTACAGTACCAAATCAATTTGCACTTCCCTCAACAATAAAAAACAATTCGTGTTGTCTAGAATATGGACTAAATTTGAGTACACTTTCCAGTTTGAATGATTGTACTCGGGTTAGTTATACAACCATCTAAATATTATCTTCTCAACACATGACTTGAATATAGGAGTAGTAAATTTCTATATAAATACGAACTACATGTACATACGATCTCAAATTCATATATACATAGGAGTAGGATTTTCTACAATAGCTTTCCACAGAACTAGTCAAAATTTTCAACAGTGTAAAAGTTCTCTAAAATCCTGAAAAAACTACTGAACCAACACACCTACAATATAACATGATCCAACAGATGGATTGAAAAAATATGACTACATATGTCCTGGACAAAAAGAACAAATGTTTCAATATATATTGATCCTGCAGTGAGCTGAAATGATTGTTTTTTCACTAAGGATGCATACATGCATATTTTCACAATCACACCGTTAGATCATCTTATTATATTGGAGTGAGGCTTCCCTATTTCTTTCATATTTTTTACTTACTTTCAATCCATCCGTTGGATCATGTTATATTGTAGGTCTGTTGGTTCAGTATTTTTTTCAGGATTTTAGAGAACTTTACACCGTTGAAAACCTTAACTAGTTCTGTGGCAAGCTATTGTAGAAAATCCTACTCCTATATAGGTAAAACTGTGTCTATCATAGTTGAAATGATTGTTTTTTTCACCGAGGATGAATAAATGCATATTTTCACAATCACACCGTTAGATCATATTATTATATTGGAGTGAGGCTTCCCTATTTCGGTCATATTTTTTACTTACTTTTAAACCGTTAATGTTTAGCAAGCCTTAACTAGTTCTCTGCCAAGCTATGATAGACAATGTTTTACCTATATATATATACTTACTTCTATATATCCATTTTATGTTGAATTCAAATCATAGTACATATACTCTAGCTAGATGTTCGGAATCTAAACCATGTATGATACTATGTACAATGCATTTAACACGCACAACACACACACACACACACACACACACACAAACACCATTTAGACTAGTAAGATACATGTGCATTGCACGCATGAGGTTTGGCAACCAAATTATGAATAAATACCACATTATAGTATGTAAGCTTTGAGTCATATATGCATGATATAGAAGTTCGTTTAATTCTTATAGTTCATCTCATTCAAAATCATCTAGTTTTTATAAGAAAGCTAATCTATTTTAATATTCATGGAATTGTGCATTGCAAAGCATAAAGTAAAAACAAATAATGGCAAATCATGTAGAAAAATGTTTGGGCAATTATGATACGAAAGATTCTATAACAAACAAGAAGTGCTTGTGTTTTGAGGTTTGTGCATTATGCTTAACTTCAACCATGGAGTCTTCTAGATTGTACATGTGGCAAAATATGGTGGAATGTAGATGATATCCAACGGCTAGTGATGCTCAAATTTGCCATCTCCGCACCATTGGGTTGGCTCCATCCAACGACCATGTTTCAAAGTTAAAGTTATTCGCACACTATATAAAAAATATAAAATATAATATATGGCGGTATAGATATAGATATGTGATGCGAAAGCCACCCATCATCTCCAATTAGAATAGTGTGTCCATGCACAAATGCAATGTGGCCAAACGATGTCTGCCATCGGTATCTCAAATTCAAATCAGTGTGACCTTGATCAATGTGTATACAGTATATCATGCTCGTTTCCAAACCACACCGCGCATATCTCAGTTATATTCATGCATGCATGGGTATCAAACATCATGACCTCTTATTCAAATATTTGAATTCAATTTTACATTGATTATGACCTCACCTACTCTTTTACACCCACACAGTCGTCTTCTCTTTATAATTGTACCACTAACTTTCTCTCGTGCATGCATGCACACACACTACCAATCGGCATTATCCATCACATACATGCAATCTTTTTCTTGAGATCGGTGTCCCATCCACACACACACACACACACACACACACCTCCTCCTCTTCATCATATCGGGCATTCTTTATCTCTCATGTGCATGCGCAGCGACCGATGTTCCTCTATGTGTGTGTGTGTGTATAGCTAGGTCTTTCCCGGTTTTCCACACAAACCGATCAATATATATATCTAGTGATGTATCAACCTCTTTCCCATATACACATCGATCAATCTATACCTCTCTATATAGGATTACATATATAATACACCCACATTAATTATATATCCATGCCTTCCGCTTCACCTCTTAGACGCGCTCACAGTGGCAAAGACAGGGGGCAGCAAGGTCCCTTTGCCCCCCCCTAACATCACTATATATTGAGGCTAATATGAATGTGATAAGTAGATCAATTGCTGGTAAAATGGTTTAAGTTGATGAATCGACCCTCCTCGTAAAGGATTAGCAACTCTTGGCTCCCTAGCTCATTTATTTTTCATGGCTCCGCCACTGCGCGTAACAGCGCACATTCTCGCCCCTCCTTTTAAATATCGATCTCGCACTTGTGCACTCCTTCATAGCTAGTCTCCCTCCACTTGGCCTCTCGCACCATCTTCTAGATCCCCCACCTAATTTTGCCACATGTACAATCTAGCATACTCCACAGTTGAGCTTAATCATAATGCACAAACCTCAAAACACAAGTGCTTCTCCTTTGTTCTAGAATCTTCTGTATCATAACTGCACAAACTTTTTTTCTAGTTGAATTTCCATTATTTGTTTTTACTTTATGCTTTACAACACACAATTCCATGAGTCATAAAATAGATTAAGGGCTTCTTTGATTCAAAGGATTCTCAAAGGAAATTTGGAGGATTCTAAACCTTAGGAATTTTTCCTATCTTGGTTGTTTGATTCGTACGATTGTAAACCAAAGGAATTTTTCCATAGGATTGGTTTGCACTAGATTTCATAGGTAACTTTCCATCCACTCAAACCTCTTTGAAAGAATCCTACGTTTTTCTATGCGCAATCAAAGAGTCGTACAATCCTGTAGGATTCAAGACGACATTCCACTCTAATCCCATGTTTTTCCTATTCCCGCATTTTGGAAATCCTACGAATCAAAGAGGCCCTAACTTTTTTTATAGAAACTAATTGATTTTGAATGAGATGAACTATAAGAATTAAATGAACATCTACATCATGCATATATGACTCAAAGCTTACATGCTATAGTGTGGTATTTATTCATAATTTGGTTACCATATCTGATGCGTGCAATGCACGTGTACCTTACTAGTACTTCCAGTATGTGCAAAACATGTAAATAAGAATTCCAATGGCACACTACATAGTGTATCTCTTTTAGTTCATGAAGCCATGTGGCACATGTGGAGGCGTTGTTGCAACCTACTTGTGTGGATTGATCACAGTGACGTGTTGCTGGTTCAAGAAGAATGTACTCGTCCTCTCTCAGGCACACTGGCAATACATGCACGAAGCGAAGATGTGCACGCACGCACACGCAGGTACACAGTCGGACGCATTTTTGTACGAAGATCCACCCTATGTGATAATTTGACGCGTGTAAAGTCCTTCACTTCATTGATGGTCAATTAATACAGCGCATGCAAATTGAGTGGGCGTGAGGGAGGAAGTTGTTGAGAAAGACATTACTACTCCACTGCATGCATGCGAGTAGTTAAATCATGGGTTGCTACTTCCATTGGTCTCCTTCGTATTTCGTGCCAATTTTTGACCACATTTTTAAGTACTAACATAACATTTATGCATGTCATAAAAAGTGGCACAAAAAAGGGGGCCAATAAACAAGGACGCAGGCAGCATGATCAATTTTTGCCAGGGCTACTGTTGGTGGCCTTTGTATTTAAATATGGACGGAGTCGAGTAGTACTATCTTTATCTTAGCCTCGTAGGGCTCTCCCAACGCCTAGGCTCGCCTCGCAGCCTCACCCACCGGATCCTGCCATGGAGGATTCCGCCATGGATAATCTGTTAGATCCCAAGATACTGCAGGTTGCCCTCTCGATATGACCCGCAACACTGCCGCCTTAGTGTGAAACCCACATGTGTTTTAGAGGGGATCCATTGCTCTGAAATCACAGATCAGTGGCGCCGGAGGACATGCGAGGGCTGCGTTTCAGGTGGTGGGCAGCAAGGGCAAATCGAATAGAGGAAGCGCCGCATCGATTGGAGAGAAGTTCGAAGGAGCTGCACCTGGCGCAACACAAGGCGGAGGCGCAAGGTGATCTCAGGGGAGAGATGCTGAGGGATGCCAACATCTGGCAGTGTTGCATTGATTTCAAGCTAGGGCTAATGGCAGAGATCATATTCATGGAGTCTACTATGGAGGAAAGAATGCACATGCCTGCGGACTGGCATGAGCAGCCGGTGCAACTGTTCAAATGGGCGCTTGGAGAAGCCAAATCACGGGACCACCTATGGCGGCGCTGCTCGGCGTGCATCATAGGCTAGGTCAGGTGCCCTCCTTCCCCAGCGGTGATGCAGTGACCTACTCAGTTGCTGCTGCAGTGAACTTTCGGTGCCATGGCATTTGCAACCGTGACAATCACTCCATCTATATGTATTGTATTCCTGTGAAATACTTGGTCGTTTGGAAAAAGATGGTAACTGATTTATCACTAGTTTTTGAACGCTTGGTCATGACAATCACCCGAAGCCACAACCAGAAGTCTCCATCACGTAATACTTACGGTCGGACGCACCAATAGATGGTCGGTCGGACCCGCGACACACATCGGCTTGGTCTGACATGTACGACCAGTTACATCACTGACTTGTGCGACCGAATTTGAGTAGTAGTACTTGAAATTTGTGTTCCAGGAAACTCACCGGGAGCCGTTTCAGGTCTCGAAACCAAAACCATCAATTAATCTTTAGCTTGTTCCCATCACATTCCAAAGTGTATAGTATAATTATAAGTGCAAACCTGCTCACGCCTAGTAGTACATATCAAACCCGAACGTGTTCCCACTATGCAGGTTTTAGTACAAGTGCTAGTACTCTAGCTCTTCCTCCTCATAAGTCTTTCTTGTTTGCCCGTCCTTGCCATGGCCGGTGTATAGAGCTCTAGGTCAAGAACTACTCGTAACAAGGGAGCGGCAACCAAGCTGCAGAAAAAAAGAGGGCTTGCTCCCTGGTAGAGACAGGCGAGGGCTCCCAGGAGCGCCCTAGCCATGGAGGTGAGGGCTCCTAGGAGCGCCCTAGCCGCGGAGGCGAGGGCTCCTAGGAGCGCCATACCCACAGAGGCGAATATGCCGAGCAGGCGGCGCTGGAGTCGTTATCCCTCGACGACATGCCCGATCAGCTCAATAAGAAGGAGGAGTTCATCGACGGCTTGGTGGAGCTGCTGAAGGAGAGCCTCGATGACATGCCCGCTGAGCTCAATGAGCAGGGGAGTTGACCGCCGGCTTGGTGATGCTGCTGAAGAAGAGCATTACGTCAGATAAGAAGGCGGCCGGCGAAATCCTGCAACTTTAGGAGGACAAGGCGAAGCTCTGCCACGAGCTCGCCCTGCTAAAGGAGGAGAACGCCGGCTGGTAGAAGCTACATGAGAAGAGTAGTTCCTCAATAAAGATGCCGCAGGCCCTCATCATGGAACAGAAGGAGGAGTAGGCAAGGCTCCGTATCGAGCACACGACTGCTGTCAAGGTACGTAATGCGATCGTGGACAGATGATGAAGGCTCGCATCGAGAAATCCCGCATCATGGACAGAATGAAGAAGATGGCGGAGGAGACGCGCAAGGAGATGCAGGTCATGGAGGCAATGAAGAAGCAGTTACGATTCCGCGACCATCAACCCTTCATGTACTAGTAGAGAGCAGCGCCCCAAACTTGGGTGTGCGTCTTCCTTCTTTTTTGGGGGTGATAATCTTCCTTCTTCTTTTGCCCCTATGTTTCTTCTTTTGCTTCGGGTATTTCACCGCACGTGTCATGTTCTCTGCGAGGCATGAATAGAACAATGCTAACAATGAGCGGCGCCGTGGGATCGATGACTAGCAAATTAGATCATTTTTTATCGCCATATCGCATTGGGTTGCCGTATTTCGTGCTCCTCCGTCGTACTAGTACTCTAGTGGAAAACTTGAGTATACTACACGGTTCTTTGCTCCTCCTCATGTCGCCGGCAAAATTTATATGAGCAATCAAATCACAAGGCCCCGCCTTCCAGCAGTAATGAGCCGTCAAATCACAAAGGCCCTCGCCTCTTGTGAAACCGACCAAGCGAGACTGCCCTGCCCTCTAGCATTTTAAAAATTGTATACTTTTGTACAGTAGTAGTATTGATGGATCGCGCCATGGAGCAAAACTAACAAGATGAAATTAAAGAAAAAAGGCGGTACATATAGAGAGCGCTCGTCGCCAAATTATGCATATAGTACTATTGAAAAAGCTACTACGTGCTTAAATAGGGTGCTAAATTCTATTAAAGAAATTAGCATACCTATTTAATTATTGGGTTCTTATTATTTATGCCACTTGTTGTGTATCATTACTCAGTTTTGCAATTAGAAGTTACAACTACTCAAAAATGCCATCGATCCATGAGATGCTTGCTCAAAAATGCAATTAGATATCTAAAAAATGCCATCATTCCATTAGATGTTTGCTCAAAAATGCCATTAGACATTTTTATATTCACGTCAAACCCGTTGACCATGTTATATGGAAAAAATAAACCGATTCTCACAATGATAAGTGTGGCCCCACTTGTCAGGAGTAACCAAGCAAATAATTTTACAGGAAAATAAGAATGATGTTGGGATCAAGTAGGCCCCACACCTTATTGTATGGTAGTGAGATAGAGGGAGAGCTGGCATGTTGGTCCATAGGTATTTATGTCATTATAACATCGCAAAAGAGATTTGAGTCACAATAATGGTGTCCAGCACAACACACCCCTCAAATAAAACTAAGCACCCTGAAATTCTTTGACAACTAAACTGTTGGCTATATGATGTTGGCCATATATATTCTACGTAGATAATGTGAAGAAACGAGTGGTAGTACTATACCAACTAAAGGTGAACTGTAAGAAATACTAGTATGTACGTACTAAAGAGTTAAAGTAACGAGAAGGAACATACCCTAGTTCTGTTGGGGGCTCAGTACAACACACCTCTCAAATAATACTAACCACCCCTGAAATTAAACTAAGAAACTAATCTGATAGACACTATATTAGAACCACAATGAGCAATGGCACTGCTACCTTATTCGGACTTCTCGTCCACGTGCTCGACTTCGTCCTTGTCCCTCTTCCTCTTGGCCGATACTTCTTTGCTTGAACCGCACACTTGGCTCTTGCTCTTCATCCAACCCTTTTAGATATTAAAACAAAGGTAGGCATCCATTGCAACATAGTGGATGTGGTCTATATCTAGTACATTCCACTGCCATGCACGATGAAACTTGGGGAGAGGTTTCTTCAGTTTACCTTATGAAGGATGAACCATGGCTCTTGCCAGGGTCAGCATTGAAGGCTGAGCACGGGAGGGCACCAGCCCATTCTTCTGGAGGTTGAAGGGCTCGCCTACAAGGAGGCCTATCTGACCCAGGATTGTCTTGTCATTCGTAAAGTCTAAAGTAACAAATTTGACTAGGCCGCCAGCGAAGAAGTTCTTAAATTCCTCGCACTCAATGTCGGCATGGCATATGTGGTAGACCAAGCATAAGTTATGCACGCAAACATGGATCACGGTGGGCTTCATCTTCTCTTCCACGTTTAGATTCTTCTCTTTGTCTAGGGTTGTGATGTACTCAACATCTAGCCCAGCGACCCACTCATCATTTGACTTTTCGAACATGCGTCTGAAGCGAGCAAGGCATCCTTTCACCATCGTGGAAGAACGGGTGTAGATGACGTCGAACTCATCGCCGGTGATAGTTCTAACCTTGTACTCACCGCCGATCATGGAGATTTGGATGCCATGGATTTGGGAGGAGGGTTAGGATTAGTGGAACTATCGTAATGTGAAAGGACAGGATGACTAGGAACGAACTGCCGTAATGTTAAAGGACGCCCGGGACGAGTAGAAGCAAACTGCTAGCGGTTTTTCGATTGTAAAAATGCTGAGTTGGGCATGCGAACGGCAGGGTAGTGGCTTGCCTGGTGGATAAATGGATTCATGCACAGTACTATGGGGGCCCAGTTAGATGTCATGTCTACTCGACGCCCAATTAAAAGGCTTCATGCATCTGCGTGTTCACATGTCAAGCGTCTTAAAAATTACAGGTGATACGAAGCTTTCCATGCTCCCATGATACGGGCTTTTGAGAGCCCTTGGATCTGAGATCGAACGGTTGCATGGTGTGATTCTAGACCTATGGGTGAATATCCTATCGTGGAGGGTTATTCTGCAAAGTTTTAGCAACATAGCATGTGACCGTTCGATATCAGATCCAAGGGCTGCCAGCAGCCCGTATCATGATCGCGCCGACCACGACCGTCGCCTCGCTCGCGCGGTCGCGCCCTTGAGATTTCACACTGTGCGTTAGGCTATCTGATGTTGGCATGTCATACATAGTCACCACTTAGTCACTTATACAACAAGGTTAGCTATAAGAGTTTTTTTTGCTTCTCTCTATCTCTTTCTTCATAGTATTTATTGCATTTGCCAAGGAGTGACCTCTTCCAATGAAATGGTGCTTAGATGAGGTGCTAAGGGCATTTAATGGCTTAGCAACTCAAGTCCCCAATGCATAGGTGCTTAGTTTTTTGTTGCTAAGGGCATGTCCAACAATTGTAAGATAGATGTTAGTAAATTTGCCACCAGGGACATAGTGATGATGTGGCATGTAATCAATGTGGAGAGAGAGCAAAGTTGTATGTAGATTAACCAACAACATTTGCACAAGCTCCAAGGTGAAATAGAGAGCAATCACATATATTTTCTCACCATCTATTGGATAACTTAGATACAACCTATTGGAGTACTTGTATGATAGCTTGTTGGTTGATGACATAGACATTTTACCAACAAGACTAACATACAACCTGTTGCAGATGCTCTAAGCACTACAAAAAAATACACTTCCGTGATGATACGTGTTTGTCACAGTAGGTCGCGTTTTTTGTCATGCATGTACATCCATGACAAATTTATGACAGAATCAAGATAGTCATACATGTGCTGTCGTAGAAGTGTTCGATGACATTACCAAAATTATCATCACTGAAGTGTCCACTTCCATGACGATAAATCGCGTGTCATAGAACTGCTTTCGTCAAGGGTGACCGACACGTGGCATTCACCGTAACGGAACGCCGTTAAGCTATTGGGTCGGGTTTTGGATCCGATAACCCGTTAACAGCCCCGACCAATGGGGATTTTCCACGTGTAAAATCATCATTGGTTGGAGGAAACATGTGTCGGCTCACCGTTGGGACATATGTCATCCACTCATTGGACAGAAGGCGCCTATGATACGTCGACACGTGGCACGACCCAACAGAGGCCCATTCTTGTGAAAAGGCCGGCCCGTTTGACTTGGTCAAAATGTGGCGGGCCGGCCCATGGAAAGCCTGTTAACGGCCTGTTCGCATATAGCCCATTTACAGCCCGCTAACCCAAGGCCCGTTACGCCCTATCCGAATTAGGCCCAGTACCATCATCTGGGGCATCCAATATGATTCCATCCCATTTTCACTTCTGGCTCATGTATGGCCCATGACGTCTTTTGGCCCATATGAGGCCCTATGTAACTCTTGGCCTATTAACGACCCATGGTGAAACTGACCCGCAATGAACAGTGTATCACTTTACACCCACTAATGGCCCGTGGTGAAACTGGCCCGTAATGAACAGTATATCACTTTATACCCATTAAGGGCCTGTTATTCAGTTGGGCCGTTTCCAGCAAATGTTATCTTTCGGCCTTCTCAGAGCCCATTTATTCTTGGGCTCATTTCCAGCATTCGTTTAATTACGGCCCGTTACTGTCATTTTCTGCTTGTGGGCCAAATTCAGCCCGTGGTTACATCGGCCCGTTTGTGGTTCGTTAATACGTTGGGCCGTTTTCATAGCGTCATCAAATACGGCCGATTAATGATGGCCCGTTATGGTCATACGACCCGTATATGGCCCATTGATGATACGGCCCGTAGAAGGCTCATTGTTTCTACGGCCCGTAGAAGGCCCATTGTTTCTACGGCCCGTAGAAGGCCCATTGTTTCTACGGCCCGTAGAAGGCCTACTGTTTCTACGGCCCGTAGAAGGCCCACTGTCTCTACGGCCCGTAGGAGGCCCAGTGTCACTACAGTAAATATTAGCCCATGGTTATTGTGGCCTAGTTTTAAAAAGAACTGCACTGACTACAAGCAAACAAATAAACAAGACAACAAGGAAATAAATAAGCAAGCAACTTATGCTAGGCTATCACGGCTGTTACACATATTACATCCACTGGGCATCAAAGTTCGCTACCAGTGCAAATATAGGGAACAAAGCAGCATATCATATACACTGGTTGTCAAAGTTGGCGACCAGTGCAAATAAACGCCGCAGCAAAAAAATCCAGAACTGAAACCACTTCAGAAGATCTCAAGAAACAATATCCTGGGTACCCATAATGCTATCAAGATGCTTAGCAAGCTTATTAACTTCCTCTTGTTTGGCGCTTAAATCCTCCAACGCTTGATGTTGCACCAGAAAATATGCATCTGAATTCTGCAGGGACTTCCTTAGTCCTTCAGCTTCCTGTTGCAGCACATCTGAAGTTGAGCCTCAAAAAGACGAACTGATTCAGGCAGCGAGTTTGAAGAGCTTGTGCCAGCAGTAGTGGCCAGTAACTCGAACACTACATCAAGACAGGACTTTTGGGTTCCCTCACTGTCGTCAAGATAGTTTTTATCAGCTTTCTTGGAGACCAACAGGGATGTCTCACTATCTTGAACCTTATCTGCATTACTTCCTTTACCATTGGATAACGCGGTACTGTTCTCCAATATTTTGTCCGCATTCTAAAAGAGAAACAAGCAGACACATCACATGTTTACCATGTTGTATATGAAACTCATCTATTATATACATAAAACAGAAGTAAAACGAGCGATCACGTTCGTCCACATGTGCTAAAAATATATGCTTCCTTGATCTTAATTTTAATGGTTGAGATTAAAAGGTAAAGAAATTTACGTACAACATAGTCATGTACAGATTCATGTATATTGGAACGTTTGACACGTCCAAACCATGCCAATCTAGGCCATCGCACCAAGGAGAAAAAAGTACGTGAAAGTCTTTCCCAAAAATATGTATGCAACATCGGACATCCTTCAGAAGTTCAACAAGAATACGAATTGTTATTAAAGAAAAAATCATGCCGATCTAAATCACGTACCAAGGGAAAAAAGTACGAGAAAGTCTTAAAAAAACATAGGAGCTGTTACGGAAGGATTCCACGTATTCTGAGTTAAATACCAAGCCGGCCGCACGAAAGGGCTCTAGAATACACAAGCAAAAAAGAACAAGGACACGCATATATATACGCCAGGCATAACACGCCGGCAGCAATGTGACGGCGCCTGAAGGCCATGTTGGTGGCTGCGATCATGGCGTCAACTCAAGTTTAGAGTCCAAATCCATTGCACATCAGGTCTCTTTGACCCATATAAGATGTGATTGGAGCTTCTTTGGTCTGATCCATCCGGTATCGATTTGATCATCGAAGTTATGCACAGGACAAACAGTATATGTCCAACGTTCATCGGTCTGGCTTACGACAATGACATGCGAGAATTGTGTCATATCAACCATAGGCAACGTCGGGAATCCGAAGATGGCAGCGGACCTAGCCCTGTAAAAATCCTCCGATGAGCTCAAGACGACAATGATGATCTCGGGCCTATGAAGATAGCTCGAGCCTCCAGAGGAACAGAAATCTCACGCCAACGAAGCTGATGAGCAGACAAGGTGCCCCGAGTCCGTAATCCGTATGGCAATATCAGTCTGGCGAGAAGCATCGATATCAGAAATCAACAAGGCGGTTTGAATCGATGGCAACCCCAATGCGCAATCAGAGGTGTGACGTCCAACAATTGTAGAGGATCTGGTGACCACCGCGCCACCGCAATTTTGATCAGCTGGGCTTGAATATTTTCTTATCACGTGTAACTGGATGCGGCGAGGATGGCTAATGAAGGTCTCTAACGAATACATGCGCCCTGATTGTCGAATCTACGGTGCGGTGTACGATGAGCGAGTACATGCATGAATAATTGAATATTCAGTTGCGTGCGGGCAGCTCAGTGTTTCCAATGCGCAGCGCCATGAAAACCTCCTGGCTCTAATCATTGGTTGACATAGGTGAGAGTGAGAGCGGTGCGTGAAGGCAACATTGCACGGGGAGCGAGCAGACTAAAGCAAGCTTGGCGAGGGGCGCTCCAGAGACACAGAGCTTACACCATGTGGATCGAATTGGATAGAGAGAGGAGCTGGAGTCTAATCCCGATTTGTATATACCAAACAGGTGGAATTAAAACAGAAAACGTACGGGTAGCTCTGCGAAGGATGCATGCATAGTTTGCCCTGCCAATTTTGGCTTCTCCCTACATCTCTTGCATGCAATTTTTCTGAGATCTTTACGTTCAACTATTAAATTAATTTGTGCAAGTCATGTTATGGAGTCTCTGCCAGACTGGAACATCATAGATTTTCAAGCCCTATCCAGATCCTTGCCAAGAAAAAGTAAAAATCATGACTGGAATCCATGTCCCCCCAAAATAAGTAAGGATAGTATTTTCTGGGGAAATCACAACTTACTAAAATTTAGCTATGGATTATACATTGTAGTATGATAATAGTTCGTAGCATATTGTATGTGCAAAAAATTAACTTTCCTTGATTTCGCATATCACCAGGACACTATGCATGAATCTTTTTATAAGGGCAGTATATGTCCCAGTAACACTAATGAATCCAGCTAATAAATATATTTTAGAAAAAATAAATAACCAAGATAAAACTTAAAACGCATCAGACAATTATGTAAACAATAGAATACTGGAACTGATGCAAAAAATAGAGATAAGAGTTAAGAGCATGCAAGATTAATTTAATTCTTCAACAAAGCATAATAATAAAGATAAGAGTTAGACAGAGTGCATGTTTTAGCGGTAGTGGTGAATATAACCAGATAAATCATATTGACTTGAAGCATGAAGCATCTCAAGGAAGTAATGACGTGGGGTGGGTTCAAAAGAAAATACCATAGGATTTAGGAACAGGCCATTGAAATGATTTATATTTAATATAAAATCATCCATAAATCATTCACTAATATTTTGAAAGATGTAAATGTTAGTTATGCTACTTTTTTATATGTCAACGACATCTTGGTGGTAAGGATCAAATAAGTTTTCTTAATTCAAATATATGTCTATTTTTGAAAAAAAAATGAATTAAGAACAATTTTTGATGAGTCTTCATTTTGTTTAATCTATATTTGTTTCTATTATAAAAATATGAAATACTTTTATCATAAGTTTCTCGGACTTCTAAAGTTGACATTATACTGCACAAATAAAATACACAAAAGAGTCTAGCCGCGCAAATGCGCGGGTCACTCCGCTAGTTTTGGTTAATGAGTTCAGTAGTAAAGTGGACAGGATAACAACATGAAACAAACATATATCTATGTGCCATGGTCACTTTATGGTATATATCATTCTAGTTTTTGTTGCCAAATCATGATAGAGACACAGTTCAAATAATATTTGTTCAAGACAAAGCAGAATAGACAGAATATAAGTGTGGGTAAATATAGAGCCATAACAACACTTGTAATGTGCATGACATGAGAACATAACTGTTCATTCAATTGAAACTGAAATCAACATAAAGCAGGTTACAACAACAAACCAGGTAAAGAAACAGGTTTAAAACATACCTGTTGCTCCATTGGAGTTTCAATTCCATCCTTCAAATTTGAAAATAGTTGCTCTGAGTAAATACAGTAATGCAAGAGCAAAGGAGTATGAACCATAGCTATAGAACCTGACCTGAGAACAAATCTTCTTCTCCTTTAAGGGTTGAGTTGGGATTCAGAGTGGTGGTCCTCGTGCTTTGGGCACTCCAGTTCCCTTACTAACCGCTCGTGTTTGGGTGCTCTGTGGTGGAGACGGTGTTGTGTCAACTGGAACTGGGTTACTATCTACCGGGGTTGGGGTTAAAAGGGGTGTAGCTGGTTCTCTGTCCAACTGGGTAGGGGTACAATCTGCGAGAGTCTGTGTTATGTGTGGTGGATCTAGTCCTTGGGCAAGTACAACCGTGGTTCTATCTGCATCAACTAGTAGCACTATCTTTTTTGAAGACCGTGTTGTTACTCCCTTAGATACTGCCATCACGCTCTCCAATTCAAATGGCTGATAAACAAGAAAAGTAATTGAAATTATAGACATTGTATGATAGACAGGTGCAATGGGTAGTGGGGAATAAAAGAGGGCATGAAATAATTCATATTTATGTTGTCTAACCAAACAGGATAGCATCACACAATTTCACATATATGATGGCTAACTAAACATGATAGCATGACACAGTTTCACATTATGATGGCTAACTAAAAAAGATGGAAAGACATAGTTCAAAATATGAGACTATGTAAACAGGATGACATGCCATAACTATATAATGTCTTTATTAAATAGGTTGGCATGCCATAATTCACATACATTCATGGATAGAATGCCATAATCCTAAATATGATGACTGTAAATGCTAAATAGGATGAGATGATATAACTATATGATGTCTTTATTAAATGGGTTGCCATGCCATAATTCAGATAGATGATGTGTATGTACTATGTAAACATGATGGCATGATATAATTCAAATATATGATTTATATAGTAAGCAAGTAAGCAGATGGAAATCTATATATGATGTAAAAACTAAGCAATGCAAGACAACATGCATGACATGGGTAATATAACCCTGCCAAGTTTGAGCATAGACCTCAGGGGGGAAATAGGACTGGTCCTCAGTCTCTGAATCCTCCTCTGAGGAGCTCTCTGTAGCCAGCAAGATGTCTGCTTCAGCAGGTAGCATTGTCTGCTCTGAATACCTTGTTTTCACTCTAGATACTTCCATCACCGCTTCAAATGGCTGATGCACAGGAAGAGTAGTCGAATATACAAACGTTGTCGACAAATGGAACACGTAATACAAAAAAATGATAGCATGATATAATTCACATACATGATGATTGCCTAAACAGCATGGCATTGCATAATTCACATATATAATGCCTTTGCAACAAGATAGCATTGTATAATTCACATATATAATGTCTTGCAACAAGATGGCAATGCATAATTCACATATATGGTAATTAGACACTGAACAGGTGGCATTCACACAAATCATGTGTAAACTAATCAAATGGCATAGCAATGCGAGACACCATACGCACGATATGAGCAACATAACCCTGCCAAGTTAGAGCATACACCTCGGGGGGGGGGGGAATAGGACTGGTCATCTGTCTCTGAATCCTCCTCTGAGGAGCTATCTGTAACCAGCGAGATATGCACTTCGTCAGATAGCATAGTCTTCTCAGAAGACCTTGTTTTCACTCCAGAATTTTCCATCACCGTGTCAAATGGTTGATGCACACGAAGAGTAGTTGAATGTACTAACATTGTTGACGAATGTAATATGTAACGAAATAAAAAGATGGCCTGATATAATTTACATATAAGATGACTGGCTAAGTAGGATGGCATTGCAAAATTCACATATATGATGCCTGGCTAAACAACGTGGCGTTGCATAATTCACATAAACGATGAATAAACTAAATAGATGGCATTCGCACAAAGGATGTCTAAACTAAGCAGATGACATATTTGATGTATAAAGTAAGCAATGCAAGACACCATATGCATGATATAACCAACATCAGCATGCCAAGTTAGAGCAAAGACCTCAGGGGGTAAATAGGAGTTATCTTCTCCATTTGAATCCCCCTCAGAACAGATATCTTCCCCTCGATTACAATCCGAAATGCATGGAGGGGGGCTGCCTTTGCGCCTACCATGGAGCGACGTCTGCATGAAATTATATTGCCATGCAAGGCTCGTCTCTTTTGCTCTACATGTTCAGTTCCATTGTTTACAATAACTGTCATGCATAGGAATAAAACATAGTGAGATTATGTAAGGAGTGCATGCAAAAATCCAGAGTGATGGTAGCAACCTGTGGATAGACCCAAAACCAATAATAGCAGGCAGATAATGGCTTCAGTTAATAAATACAGATAATGGCTTCTTTACTGTTTGTTTCCCACCCAACATGAAACTCATAGTAGACAGCAGAGATTAACCAGATAGTAGATAGATACTATTGATAGCGGCCCCGATATGTACCCCACAACCATTTAAAAACTCAAGTTTGACCATTAGTTTGGAGCTGACTCATAGTCTAATCGGTGAACAGGACGATAAAGTAGCATGTAATATTATGCGATGCATAACGTAAGCAGACACGAAAGAGTGCGACCTCTCTTGCGGACCCGTGCAGTCCTCGAGGTCATCTGCTCGGTTGATGATGGTAATGCAGTTTTCATGGCTGCCAGCGGTGAGGAAGAAGATCTGAGGCGGCGAAAGACAGTCTGGAGGCCGGATCCCTGCTCTGCTGGACCCTTCTGTTGTTGGACCAGCTGAGCTAGGGTGGACGACGGCGCAGCAGGACCGGGACAAACCACGCAAGGTTTTCTTTGACAACTATCTGTAAGAGAAGTAATTCTGTAAGGGCTCGTTTGAATTGGAGGATTCCAACAATGCAGGGATAGGAAATAGACAGGAATAGGATAGGAATGCACGTGCAAAACAGAGAATTTAAAAACACAGGATTTCTGCCAATCTAGGTGTTTGATTCACAACAATTGGAAGATCACAGGATGCAAAGAAGCATGGTGAGATTAAGTCAAACCACAAGAAAATGTACGGTTATAATGCTATTATGCTACTATCTCTTAGTCTTGTGCTTCATGAATAGGAATTTGAAAAGGAGGACAAGTGAAAATTAAAATTCCTACGTTTTTTCTTTCAAGGAGACACTAAAGGAACAAATCCGTGTGCTCATTGGATAATATATATAACATGTAGAGTAAAAAAGAGATGCAACAAGTTTACAACCTCTTTGGCGAAGCCATGTCGGTCTCAGCGTGATTGGGTTGGCCGGTGAGGATGCTCCGGCTGACTTTGCTGTCGGAGGAGGGGAAGAAGATCTTAGGCGTCTGGAGATGGAGCCCGAGGTACTGCTCCGCTGTGATGGAGGGTTTCGTTGTTGGAGCAGCTCCGGTGATTTGTACAACGCCGAGGCTGAAGCAGGACAAGAGAGACAAAGAACAACGTTAACCTAAGTGGAATTCTAATAGCATCTCCAATACATGACATAAAATACATAACCACAAAGTGCTAGATGTAAAATACATCATCCGCTCATCTCTGAACATAACTGTCGAAACTGAACTTAACTGCCGAAACTGAACCTAACTGTCCAAACTAAATTTTGCTGTCGAAACTGAATTTTGCTGTCAAAACTGAACGCACTAGCAAGGTGAGGCTACACGTCGGTCGACTGACTTTTTCATCTCTGGTTAGTCGATTTTGCAGCCGTTGGATACGAAATCAAGGGCATGCAGTTCATCTTCAACCTCCACACCCCCTGAGCCGCCAGCCACCACCGGCCAAACAGCAGCCCCCCGCCGCCCGCGGCCGGCGGTGCGCCACCCCGCCCGCCCCAAAAACACTCCCCACCGCCGGTCCGCCGCCGCCCGGCCATCCCTCTAGGCCCCCCCGTGCCGAGCTTTTTCTCTAGCGATCCCCACGACACAGCCCCGCCAACACCCCGCCACCGCCTGCGACCACCGCCCCCATCCTGATCCCTAAGATAGATAGTGGGGTACCTCTCCGGCGAGCCCCCCTCCCCACTGAGGCTGGTTCTTCCTTCACCCCGGCGAGCCCACCCCTTGGAAATTGACTGACCCAAAAATCGATTCAGTCGACTGAAGTGTAGCCAAATAGGAGCAGCATCGCAAGGAAGAGCAAGAGCGAGAGCAGCAGCGCAAGGAAGAGCAATTGCAAGAGCAGACCAGGCAGGGGACCGAGAGCAAGAGCAGAGCAGCAGTGCGAGCGAGATCTAAAGCAGCAACAGCTCCTACTGATGTGGACGTCGCTGCCGAGGGAGCGACGCCGTGGAGGAAGTGGCCGGCGATGCCGCCGTGGATGGAGCCGCGCCGTGTCGGCTCGGGACCGAGCGCCGGCGGCACCGTGAGATTGAATAAAGAAGAAAATGCGGTGATTAGTGTACAACCTCTTTGCTGGTGCCGATTAGGCCGCAGCTTCATCTGAGGAAATGGTGATGATGATGCTCTTTCGGTGGTGCAGGTGAAGACGGCGGTGTGGGAATGGAGGTGGCGCGAAAGACGATGGGAACATCGGGGCAGCTCCTTGGAGGTGGAGGACGGGGTGGTTGAACCGGCAGGACAATGAGATCGACGACGGATCCTCATCCGATACGGTGGATGAGGGATGTCGAGGTGTTGCTATGGACGACGTCGTCGGGGAAGAAGCTCTGGGTAGGTGGCGGACGGAGCGGGTGTGGGGTTTCATCGCGGGTTTTCACGGCCTCGGTGTACGAATGGGTGGGCGGATGGGATGGAAGTGGGGAACCATGGCTTAGAGACGCGCTTGTACGAAATGTGGGGTAAGTTACGAAAGTACCCCCCCCCCCACACCGATTTGAGGCGGTTCTTTCGGTTCAGGGGTACCACGGGCATTTCGCGTGTTGGGATTTCACAGGAGGTGGGAGTTTTCACGCGCGTTGTAATTTCGGAATAGCAAGGCGCGGGTTGAGATGGAGGGAGTTGTCGGAGCACAACGAGACAAAGAAATGTCTTAAATATTTCGGGCTAACAAGGCGCGGGTTGAAATTTCCGGACAAGCCTAACGTGTACTGTACCAAATCAATGCACACTACAAATTTCATTCAAAACTTTGAATTCATGTTATGTTCAATTAAAATATTTCTCTACGTGTATAATGCATGCAACCTACTACTCATATACTACCGCTTTAGTGCATTCCAAACGCATATACTACCGCTTCAATATGAACTAAATTTGAATAAGATCTACAGTAATGATTGTTGTGAAGTCAAAGCATTTGAATTCGTTTCTCTGTTTTAATAAGATCTACAATCATCATTATTGTCAAGTTGAACCATCGTTTGTGTATTATCTTCACAGCACACCACATGATCAGTATCGAGTTACATATGAACTATGTGTACTATATGAACTCGAACTAGATTTTTTGAATCCACTTTATTTTGATTTCCAATCACATTACATTTCTAGCTCTAGCAAGATCTTCATAATCTAAACCATGTCTCATATGTATAATGTGTTTATCACATTATGTATTGTGCCCCGCCCCCTACGCCTACAAGTATTTAGATGTGAGTTGCAAACACCACACATTACCACAAATTCAAATAAAATGTGAGAATGTTCGATATATAGTATTGTTTAGATTGCTCGATATTTAGTTGTAAGCTGCAAACGCCGCACATTATCACAAATTCAAATAAAATGTGAGATTGTTTGATGTATAGTATGGTATAGATTGTTCGGCATTTAGCTGTGAGTTGCAAACACCATGCATTATCACATTATGTTATAACATGTGCACAGCACGTGTATCACCGCTATATTCATGCATGCAATGTTTAAAACACTATGATCTCCTATTCAAATATATGAATCCGCTTTCATATCAAATTATGATCTTTGTTAGTATCTTACACCCACACAGTCCTCTAACCTTTGTGCATGCACACGCCCTCCTCGCCCTCCCCCTCCCTCGGCATTCTATCCACCGGGCACATTCATTTTTTCCTTTAGGTCGTTCTCCCAGAGTCTCCACAACTCCTTTCCGACACACACCGATCGATAAACCTCTCCAGTGATGCCTGCCTACAGCATACACACACAGCTTCAATCTCCTCCTTTATGTGTCCTTGCCTCGTGTCTCTCATATGGTCAGAGACACGTGTAAACTCTCACCCCTCTTTTAATCGATCTCACAACCGCACACTCCTCCCCCTATCCAGCTAGTAGTTGGGCCTCTCGCACCACCTCCTAGCTCCATTCTCTCTGTATATCCGTCTCGCTGGGCCTTATTTGCCTCTAACAAATGGACGTACACCGACCGATCTCTCGCTATACATATAGCCAGCTAGGTCCTTATAACTTGTTTTTACCCACACATCGACCGATCTACCTCATTAGTTGTGTCTCTCCCTTCCTCCGACAAACAACAATTGATCTACCGATCTAGTTAGGTTTTCTTACCAAACACATGGTTCCCCTTCATCATCCATGGATGTGTCCCGATAGATCTACCACGCACAGGCACACACAGAAACACATCCCCACTCTTATTGATAACATTGCAGTTCCACCCTCAGTTTGTCTAGTAGGCCTCTCCCAACATCTCCGAGAAGCAACTCCATCACCCATCCAACACTCTACCCCTCTCCCTCCCTCTCCCTCCCTCTCTCTCTCCTCTCTCTCTCTCTCTGTCCCATCATATTTCCCGTCCTTCAGTTATGTATGGATGTTGACCGATCTCCCTCATGACATAGCTGGGTCTCTCCTTCTCAACACATATACGAGTCGTCTACCTCTATAGTTAGGCATCTGCCTACCCCTCCCCCCACCCCCTCCCCCCCACACGCACCGATACATCAAGCGCTCTTGTCATGTCTCCCTGCCACACACAAACTTGAC